>NC_079224.1:32631237-32643371 GCF_029633865.1 Lampris incognitus
ACTGGCAAAGTGCCCTTTGAAATCCAGCTGCAACTTTGTAGGAAAAAAAAGAAACAAGAAAAGGGGGTGAGCGAGTTTTAGAGAGAGGGGGAGAGAGAAAGAGGCAGAGAGAGACAGGGAATAAAGAGATAAAAAGAAGGAGAAAGAGGGAAACAGGAAGATCAGAGAGAGGAGACCATGGAATGAGTGAAAAAAATGAGTGAGAGGCAGTGTTGGGCATGGTTTTATATGTTTATGAATGTGTTTGTGTGTGTGTGTGTGTGTGTGTGTGTGTGTGTGTGTGTGTGTGTGTGTGTGTGTGTGTGTGGTTACACGTTATCAATCGCTGTGGGGGGAAAGTATGCCGTGTGTGTGTGTGTGTGTGTGTGTGTGTGTGTGTGTGTGTGTGTGTGTGTGTGTGTGTGTGTGTGTGTGTTGAATGGGTGCGCTCCTCTTGGGGCCTCACCCCCCACTGTAAGGGACCTCTGCAGATTATCCTTCATCTGAGCCTGTCGGTCCCGACCCCACCGACCCCGAGACTGCATCCTCCTCTCTTTTTTTTTTCTTGCTCTCTTTCTTCTCCTGTGCATTTTCTTCTCCCTCTGTCTCTCCCTTCCTCGTATCATCATTGTTTTCTTCCTACCACTCACCTTTTCGATTTTACTTCTCTGTTCCTCTCTAACCCCAACTCTGCCAACACAACTGACCCCCCACCCCCACCCCCACCCACACCCACACCCACCCACTACTCATGTGGAAAAAAAGAAGAAGGGGGGTGTTAGCGATGAGGGAAAATCCAAACTGATGTGCTGGACAAAGAGGAGGGGGATGAAGAAGAAAGAAAAGGGAGAAAGAACACAAGCTTTTTCATCCGCAATGGTATGAAGTTGGATGGCAATTACCAGCGAGGGATGAAGGGACAAAGGTGACACGGTGCAATTAAGAGTGATTTTAGCAAATGATTGTAGTCAGAATACAGTCGTTGCGTGTTTTACAACACTTAAAATGTGTAAATATGAAGCCCAGCCTTCAAATTATGGGACATACAGGTTCCAATTAATATTTATTTGTTTACTCATATCTAAGACTGGAATATTGTGCTGTAGCTAAGCTAGCTGTGGCTGTATGTAACTATACATACATCCTCCTTCTGTCTGACTTTGCTGTCACCCTCCACTCTGTACTATCGAGTTATTTCTAAACAGGAATGATTTTCAAACACAAATGATGTGTGTGTGTGTGTGTTTGTGTGTGTTTGTTTTGTTTCTTTTTAGTTGTTAACAAAACATTTTGAATCAGATTCGAATAAAAACACAAAACAACCAGCCCCAAGAATCTCTAAAGAAAAGTTCTCCGCCCCCCAAAAATGTACTTTGAAAACTTCCCCCAGTGTAAGTTTGGCTTTTCTGGGAAAACAAAAAACAAAACAAAAAAATGAATGCATAGATATGACTAAGTGTGGTCCCCTGATTCCCCTTTAATTCCAAATGAATGGGGCCTAGCATGGTCTGAAACTTGCAGCAGATTGATCTGCACTCTTGTCTATGACAAGAAGGCCATACAGAAACAAATCCACAAACACACCATGTGCAGAGAGGGAAAGAGCTCATATTTTCCAAAGAAACTAAATCGAGTTTTGAACAACACTGAAAAATCCAAATTTTCAGATTTCTCAATTACCAAGCTCTGCCCTCACTGTTTGAACGAGTTCTCCATCCTCCTTTTAAATGAAGAGACAGAGAGGAAACTCTTTGACAAGGCGGTCGTTTTCATCCAAATGGATTTACCCTTCAATTTATCCAGTAGTTTTCCTTTTGCTTGAGGACTTTTGTTTTTACATCCAAACCGAGCTACATTTTGATATGTATTAACTTATTCCACAAACACAAACATGGGAAATTCCATGTTTTGCACGCCTACAAGGAAGACCCTTATTTGTCCAGGGAGAAGTGAAAATGGAAAAACAAGTAGCGGCGCTCATAAACTGTGAGTGTGAGTATGTTATTGGTCTTTAGGTTTTGCTTGCAAAGCTGCAGGTGGATGGTTGGCAAACAAGACACTCTTTCTTGGCAAGTTTATTGACTGCTTTTTGTAGATGCCACCTGCTTTGGGGCCTTTTAAGTAAATCAGTTTAAGTGTCATTAAAAACATGCATACACGAGGAGATGCTGCAATTCTACATTTATTATAACTCTTTCTGCATCTTTTTTATTGGCATTAAACTAAACCCACTGGATGCCTTATATATTAATAGCCTATACTCATAATAATGATAATCATAAGAACTCAAGGACACCTTACAGAACACAGTAAAAAAAAACAAAAAAACAAGCAGCACTGTATCAGACAGCATAAAATCAAAACAAAGCAGGGTAGACAATAAAAAGTTAATACAACAGATAAGTATAAAATCATCTGCACAAAACTCAGTGAAGCATAAGTAAGGTATGATGATAACATTTGGCAAACGATTTAGTGAGTAAACATCGCACAGTGAGTCGACATGGTGGCTTAGTGATTTGTACTGTCATATGCCATCATGAGGGTCCTGGGTTTGATTTTAATCCATCTATGTGGAGTTTGCGTGTTCTCTGTGTTTGTGTAGGTGTCATCCAGGCTCGTTGGGTTCCTCCTCCGACACGCACATTAGGCTCATAGTTGTTCAAAGGTGCTCTCATGTGGTCATAGCTGCTCATAGTCGTGAACTGAATGTGAAGGCCCAGCAGTGGACTGGCAACCTGTTCCAGGTGTCTCCTTCTATACAAAGCATGCCGAAATAGACTGTAGACCCCAATGACGCTGAACTGGATTAAACTGGTATAAATGATGGATGGGAAATCACAGAATGGCCGCTTGGATTAGGATGATGATTTCCACCAACACTAATTCTAAAACAAACTTCAGCAGACATGCTCATACCTACATTTGTACATTTTGCGTTACATCAAAGTTTCCTAATAAGCAATCCACCAAGTTAAATTCCTGCTATGTGAAAATTTATTTGGTAAAAAAAAAAAAAAGAACGAAAGAAAGAAAGAAAACGTCATTGGCTAATTACTCCTTGTCGTTGGGAGGCAGTATAGTTTACACAGCCGACATTGGAGCATCAATTTGGGCACCTGAAGGAACCGAGGAGGTCCGAGAGAGCTAACCGGGGCTAACCAGCTAACGCTAATCCTCTTGGCAACGCAGTTGAGATCTCTCTGGCTTTTCCAACATCCTCACCATTTTGCATGATATGTCATATGAACACATAACGCATCGTCAGTAGCAGGAGCGAGACGACTATTAACGGGCTAAACACGCTGAATGCGTTGGGCGGCGTTGCTTCGTCTCGGAATGCTAGCACATAAACTAGCCAGCTAGCTAGCTAGCCAGAGACTGCTTGAGAAGTCGAGGTGCTCGGTCCGGATGCTTTGACCGACGCTGTGGCGGATTTTGGGGGTGATTATACAATCTGTTTCGGATAATGTCAAGTAACCGGCCACAGCAAAGTGCTGCTGGTGCGAATTCGGTGCCCGGCACAAGTACCAGCAGCACTGGAAGCCCCACGAATACAAATGGCAACGGGAGTAATGCGACCGGTAATGGGAACAATGCTGGAAATGTTGTGCCCTCTCGGACGTTGGCAGCAGCTGGAGATGGGGGCTTGACCGCCATGCAGTCGTCCAGGGGCGGGTTCGCTTCGCTGAGCAGACCCGCCGCGTCGGCTATTAGAAAGAGATCCCTCCATCAGGCACCCCTCTACAACGGCCTCTTGAATTCCTACGAGGATAAAAGCAATGATTTTGTATGGTGAGAGAGTCGTTTGCAGTGGTTTGTGGGTGCAGGCTATCATTTCTTTGTTTATTTCAAATGACCAAGTTCAAAAAGCTAAATTTCGATCCGCAATTTACGTAAGTTTTATCCTCTTCTCTAGTCCCATTTGCTTCGAGATGATTGAAGAGGCGCACATGACCAAATGTGGGCACAGTTTCTGGTAAGTGTCACTTAACTATGTCTTCTGATGATGTCCTATCATCTATTACAGAGGAATAAGTGGCAGTTGTGTGCTTACAGGCAGTGTTGCCTTTGTCAAGGTAGCAAACAGGTGAGTCGTTGAAGCATGGTTTAAGCAAAGTTAATTGGAGCAAAAGTGGTGTAACAAGGGTTGAATTACAGCCTGATTGACAAAGTGTTACTAAATGCCCAAAGAGAAACTATGGAATAAAGTTGATGAAAGTGATGTGTATTTGCATAGCATATTCTTAAATTGGCATTTCAGCAAAATTAATTGGTATTTCAGCAAAATTAACCCCGCAAATTAATTACCTGCACCTGTGCTATCCAAGGGCCCTCATTTGAGGATGCAATATTTGTCAATTATTCTGCTGATTGATATTTGTTATGGGGAGTTTAACACCTCACCGTTTTCTCTTTGCAGCTTTAAGTGCATCCGTCAGAGCCTGGAGGACAGCAACAGATGCCCCAAGTGTAACTATATTGTTGACAATGTGGATCAGCTTTATCCAAACTTTCTTGGTAGGTTTTGAGTTGTTTCTATTGAGGGCATTAGAAGAGGTTTAAGTGAAATTCAGCAGTTTAATGGCACATCTGGCCCAGCAGTGCCAGTACTCTGTGTCCTGGCATTAGTTCTGACCTCTTTCATCTTGACCCATTTTAGAAAAGGAACGGTTCTGAAATTGAATTCTGGTGGCACCTGGTGAATTCTGGGTAGCTATTAATAATTGCTCTGTCAGGACATAGTTGCCTAGTCCTTTGGTATACTTTCACAACCTTAAAAGGATCAGAGATCTAAAACATTTTATTTACCCCAACTCTGCAACACTTTACTCACTAAGCTCTCCCGACTCTGACTTGTGCCTATCTGTCTGGTTGTGTTTCAGTGAACGAACTTATCCTGAAACAGAAACAGAGGTTGGAGGAGAAGAGATTGAAGATGGACCGTCCCGTAAGTACGATATTGTAGACATTTTGTACTGTCTTTGTCTTTCTATTTCTCAAACTTGCATACTTTTGTTGCCACAATAACTTTAGTGAAAAAGTTAGCATGAATTTTGCATCTGCAGAATGAGTCCAGGTGGCAGGTGTTTCAGGATGTGTTGAGTCCGGACCAAGAGAACTTGGACCTTGCCAATGTTAACCTGATGCTGGAGCTCCTGGTACAGAAGAAGAAACAGCTGGAGGCGGTCAGTAATGGTTTGAGTGTGATTCTGTCAAACATATGGGGAAAAATCATAGGCATGCCCTCCTTGTTATCCTTGCCTCAGGAAATGTGAGTGGTTAACCACAGTTGGGCGGGAAATGGAAAATCATTCCTGGCCTACCCCATGTGTTTTATATATTCAGGGTATAACAATTTTATACAAAGTACCATATGATTCTGTACAGGCTTGCTTAACTGCAAACATCATATTCAATGTTTTTCCCCTCATCACGCTATAAATTATATTATTAGACAGCAAGTAATAATGACCCCAGGGCTTAACCTTCACTAAGATTACACAGCGATTGGCCATTTTAATCTGGGCTCACACCAAAAGTGCCACGAGTGACAAAATCAGCCAGGAGTTTTTTGTGTAAACGTGGGGTTAGATGAACAAAATAACCACTGCATTTCAACTATTTCAATTTCCATGGCAGCAGCGCCCACTCAATATGTGTTTTGTTGTGGCTACATTTTAATTGACAAGGTACAATGATGAAAAATTGCACTAGTCCAGTTGTATGCAAGTTGGGCAGTGTCTTATCCAATCAGAAGTTACTATCGTCTGTGAGTTGTCATGTAGCATGGTTCCACACTTTGATGCACTGGATCAAAAGTCTACTGAAATATTGAGGTTGAGTTTAAAGCTGGTGAAGACACGACCTTGGTTGAGAGAGGAGTGAAAAAAATGGAGATGGGTGTGGTTAGGAAAGGTGAAGAGAAATTATTGCACTGCAGGAGTAGCACAAAAATGTTCTTTTGCCATGAGACTGACAGTACTGTTGTACATGCACATCACTGTTTTCATTTCGATGGGCCACCGACCCCACAACCCCTACCCCGGAAACATTTTTTTACATTAACTCCTGTGACACCTTAATACATCAGCACTTAAATCCTTAGTATTGGGATGGTGTGTGGATGCAAATTTTATATAGTTGTTCTAAACATCACAGAAAGTTGAATCAGTTCACCTGGATACGTTTATTGAGAAAAATGTTTCATCGCTCACTTTCTCTCGATTAACATTGTATCCAGATGAACTGATTCAACTTTCTGTGATTTTCGTACCTGGATTATTGAGCATGCATAAAGACACTCTTTCTAAACTAACTCATTAGACCTTTTTCCTTTTTTATTACCAAATACGGTATGAGAAGATAAACACAGGTATCCTGGGGAAATCTTTTTAGCTGTGTGTGAAATTTATGAAATGTTTTGTGTGTCTTCCATAGGAATCTCAAGCAGCCCAGAGACAAATCCTCATGGAGTTCCTGAAAGAGGCCAGGAGGAACAAGAGAGAGGTACCACATTGACTCACCAATAATGCTGGTAGATCTTAGGGCTGGGCGGTACATCGACTTTTTATGTTATATCAATATATTTTCAAACAAGATATAGGATGAGACAATACTATTTATATTGATATAGTTTGGTATTGCGTTAAAATACATAACCTGTTTCTTAACACTAGAACTACCTTACCTGCCTGGTAAGGTAGAAGTGAAATGCCGGTCGTTGTAGATATTTGTTCTGTTGTGTGTGTGAGTCAATGATCACACTGACTTGTACCAAAACTGTTGGTTTATTAACACCAAATCGCGTGTTCACATGAGACCGGTAATCTTGCTTAGTCTGCCTGGTAAGGACTATTTGACCATGGACGGTCAAATTGAAGGCTGGTTTTTAAACTCTATAGTCTTGTCAAGATAAATACCCACTGGGATATTAATGCGTTGCATATGTTAATATGTCTGTTAGGAAGCGACTGACACCAAAATTAACATTTTAACAACTATAATACTATTTTTAAATAATTTAAACTTCAGAGAGACATGGTCGAACTTGAATAGCAAAATTGAAAAAGTGAAAATATTACCTGAAAAACAAAACGGAAAACACTTATTGCTAATCTAACAAACGTAACAAGGCCTATACAACGTGAAATGTAAAAAAAAAAGAACGGAAAATAAATATTGAAACAGTCCCAAACAACAACCGGAACTTAAAAACTACTGGAACGACCATGGGCAGTCATTTTGACTGCATCGGTTTTTAAACTCTATATTCTGTCGAGCTAAATACCCAATTGAGATATTAATGCATTACATATGTTAGTATGTCTGTTAAGAATCTAACTGACACCAAAATTAACATTTTAACAACTTTTAATACTATTTTTCAAAGAATTTAAAATGGCAGCTGTCCAACACCTGTAAATACTGCAACGCCTCAGTGGTAGTCACGGTACGTGTGCAATGGCGTCTGTAACCAGACATGTTGGCAATAATCAAAAATCAAATTTAGACTATTTCTCTGCACTGGCGAATGCTAGTGTTTGTTTCTAGGACAGAGCAACGAACTTCGCGAAGGAAATGATGCGACCAAAATACGTCATAAATGGTGACCTGACGTGCACAATTATGTGCATTATGCACCATTTTAACCGCTCATGGTCATTTTAGGTAGATCTTATTATAACTCTTTTTTGTGCAATTGATCTAAAACTAATTTTAAATGCAAATATATGCAATTTTAGGAGAATTCAGGGAGCAGCAGGTCTGTATCTTTTTTTTTCCCCCACAAAGTTATTAAACTTTGAAAATCCAAAGCCATTTTGGAATGTGGTTTGCATTCTCAGAGAGAGGCCTATTTTTATTTAACATAGGCTATTTATTTTAGATAATGTTTCATTTACATGTTGATATATTGTGCAGCTGTATGTTTTAAAACAGGGAAGGAAACCCTGTCTTTGCATTTTATTTTGATCTGTTTGATCTGTTTTAATAAAAGTGCTTGTGATATCTCACATGTGGCTTTGACTTTTAAATGAACATTTAGCCCACTTTGTAGAAAAAAAACCGAAATATATATCGTGTATCGCCATTCATATGATATATATATAATTTTTGGTCCATATCGCCCAGCCTTAGTAGATCTGCTCTAGCTAGCCTTTCTGTTTGATTGATCACTTCCTTATTTCAACTTCTTGAAGTGTTGCGCGTAACATGGTCCCCAGCGTTATTCTCCTCTTTAACCTGATACTTCTAACATACTAACAAACACCTTGTGCTGTGATACTTTTTAAAAAAAAATTATTTCATCTTTACTTAGTGGTGAACGTTCATGTTCGTCACCTCATTTCACTAAATAATCAGTTTAAATCTGTTTGATTATTGTTATTATTATTATCATCTTTTAATTTCTTTATTATTCTATATTCTTGCGACCCTAATTAGGATAAGCGGCTTGGATAATGGATGGATGAATTATTCTTTTAATATTCTTATTAATCTTTTGATCTTGTTCTGTATCTCTTTTTTAATGTTTTTTATGGCCTTATGCAAAGCACTTTAAATTGCCTTTGTGTATGAAATGTGCTATATAAATAAATTGTCTTGCCCTTACATGCATATAGGCCTATTAATCATTTGGTCTCTTTGTTCCTGTATCTTCAGCAACTGGAGCAGCTGCAGAAAGAGCTCAACTTCCTTGAGGAGGACATTAAGCGTGTTGAGGTAAATCGACACAGCTTGTCGCCATCTTTTTTCATGGAGAAGAAGTTGAGGCTTTAAAATGGTTATCTGTTATTTCTTCATATTAAAAATGCCATATTTGATACCATTTCCCACTGTTATTTATGGAGCAACAGCCATTAAATATATTCGAATTCTGTAATTGCTCCTCTATAATTGGTGCCAATGGATTCACTGGCACATGCCAAGTATCAAATGTAACAGCACCCACACAGGAAATACTTCAAGTGTGCCTCAAAATGAAGAGAACAAGGAAGTTGAATGCTGAATGTGGAAGAGAAAGTGATAGGCACTAAAATACAAAGCTAAACATTATCTAACTTTGAATATGGATTGGTATGTGTTTCAATGTTACTTTGTCGGGAGGCAATGTTGATCAGTCTTCTGCACAGGAATGCTTTCTGCACATTCAGAATTGCATCCGTTTCGAATGGAATGCTGAGATTTGAAGTAGGAGAACATACTATTGGAGAAATTAAGGATAGCCACTTCAAAAATAAAAGATCCTTTCTCCCAATTCTGTCCCTAATCATACATTCAGCACTGTTGTTGAGCAATAGCCCTTTGTCACATTGTGGAATGTTTGACAAGGACTGGAGATGCAAATCAGCACTGAGGATATTTCATAGATCTAATAGCATTTTTTTAAATTGAAAAAATTGGAGGGCAAAGGAATTTTGAAGCATCTGATGAATGAGAAACAGTGTTGATTGATGGAGGGTGTTTCCGTAATGAACTGCTATAAAATAAGTGAGTGACACAAATGCTTTGGTTGTGTATTTTGCAGGCTTATTTTTTTCAGCTTATGATATTACATCCCTATTTTCTACCTGTTGTCCCCTTTTTCTGTTGAGGTCAGTGCTGCCCAGTTTTATTGGCTCACAAATGTCAAACTCATCATCACTCTCTGTGTTAGGTGCTTCATTGAATTCAGATGCTGAACTTAATTCACAGATACAATGAGAGCTACTGTGAACATTAATGTTGTAGATGTACTGTCTAACTCCCTTTTAGAGCCAAATATATTTCTTTGTATTCTTTTCCAGGAAATGAGTGGGCTGTACTCACCTTTGACGGAGGCAGAGTGTACAGTGCCTAATGTTGAGGCACCTTCACCTGCACCCAGGTACAGCAGATCTGTCTGGTTATCAATCCACATCTCTAGATCATATGTACAACTCCAACAATGCTGATATGTATCCTAAACCAGGAGCTTCTTCTGGTAGTGCTTGCATTAATCTGCTTTCTGATGAGATTGGGTAGCCTTTGCACCACATTATGAGGCACATAGCTAGCTTAATTATATTAAGGTGCATACTATATAGTCTGAGCATTGTTTGTTACAGCGAAAATGCAAAACAAGATCTTAAAGATGTGCTCTAGTTTTCTTTTCTTTTTTTATTTGTTTTGGTTGAATAGCAGCAGTAGTATAATGGACCCACCAGAGTACAACCAGCCTACAGGTTTTGGTGGAGCGGCCCAGGTAAGTCAGGTAAACTCACTTGGCTGTTTTTATGAGACTGATACACTTTCACAATACATTACTTTCAGATTTTTTTCTTCTAAGCAGCATGTTACTGTAATTGTCTCCTTAATTAAAAGTGTTGTATAGATGGCCTATTACCATTGTTATTCTTGTTATAAGGATAGAGGCCATTTAACTATGGTATTGTTTGCCTCTCTCCTCCCACCCAGTACTACCAAGTGTTCTCTAAAATTTAAGCAGAAGCTGACATTTCAATACTTCAATATAAAAAAGATAAAAGCATCAAATGAAGATATTGAGTATTTTTTTGGTGACTCCTAACGGGAGCAGCCGAAAGTAGTAATAGTATTGTATCAGAACCATTCATAGACAGAATTTCTGTTTGACGTTATTTATATTTGGAATTGATTTGCCAGGGCAAAAGACAAACATGGTATAACAGCACCCTGGCATCAAGGAGGAAGAGGCTGACAGCTCATTTTGATGATCTGGAACAGTGCTACTTCTCCAATAAAATGTCCCGCATTACAGGTAATTAACAGATGAATGGAATCACCTTCACAGGCTGCTATATTCACCTGTTTTGTTTTGACAGTACCACAACAGTGTCATGCTGTGCTTTTCTTTTTCAACCATGCTGCATGGTTGAAAAAGATGTAAGATTTGAGACATCCATGGTATAGCAACAACTGTCAATACAAAGATCAAGTGAATAGTATTTTAATACTGTGTCTTGTCTGTTATTGTCAGAAGAGGGCAGGAGCTTGAACCAACTCGATGACTTCATGGAGTGCTTGTCCAAGTTTACCCGCTACAACTCCGTACGGCCACTGGCAACACTTTCCTATGCCAGCGACCTTTATAATGGCTCCAGTATTGTCTCCAGGTACACCTCACACTTGAACACCAAAAGTCAGCTTTCAGCACAAGTAAAAACTTGAGCTCTCATATGGTTCAGATACAGTGGCTTAAGAAAATATTCAGACCCCTTCACTTTTTGCAATCTCTCATTTACATAAGTATTCAGAACCTTTGCTGTGGCACTTCAAATTATGGTCAGGTGCGTCCTGTTTGATTTAGTTATCCTTGACATGTGTCTAGAACTTGATTATAGTCCACCTGTCGTAAATTGAATTGATTGGACATAGTTTAGAAAGGCACACACCTGTGTATATAAGGTCCCACAATTCATACTGCATGTCAGACCAAAACCCAAGCCATGAAGTCCAAGGATCTCTCTGTAGACTTCCTTGATAAAATTGTGGTGAGTCATAGGTCAAGGAAAGGGTATAAAGCAATTTCAAAAGCTTTGAGTGCTCCCAGGAGCACAATGGCTTCAATTATTGTGAAATGGAAGAAGTTTGGAGCCACCAGGACTATTCCTAGAGTTACCCGTCCGGCCAAACTGAGTAACGGGGCAAGAAGGGCCTTGGTCAGGGAGGTGACCGAGAACTCAGCAGTCACTCTAACAGAGCTTCGGAAATCCTCTGCAGAGATGGGACAACCTGCTGGAAAGACAACCATTTCAGCAGCATTCCATCAATCAGGAATTTATGGTAGAGTGGCTAGACATAAGCCACTTTTGAGTGAAAGGCATATGACAGCCTGCTTGGAGTTTGCCAAATGGCATTTAAGGGACTCTGAGAGCAAGAGGAAAAAGATTCTCTGGTCTGATGACAAAAATTGAATTCTTTGGGCCCAACTCCCAAGCACTGTGTCTGGCGAACACCAGGCACTGCTCATCACCTGGCTAATACCATACCTACGGTGAAGTGTGGAGGCAGCATCATGCTAGGGGGGTGCTTCTTGGCAGCAGGGACAGGGAAACTGGTCAGAATTGAGGGAAGGATGAATGCAGCCAAATACAGAGAGGTCCTTGAAGAAAACCTGCTCCACAGAGTGCACGCAACCTCAGACTGGGGCAATG